>NC_057806.1:422636796-422644748 GCF_018294505.1 Triticum aestivum | reverse complement strand
CGCCATCTGCGTGGCAAAATCACCTCCTTTTTACTAATCTTGATTCTATAATTTTTTAGATCAATATAATTGAGATTCGTATAGATATCACACAGGAGCAAAACCAAGTGGTACGGTTAAGGGCATCCATAATGTGTAGCCAAATGTGAAAATAGCTTTTGTCATTGATGGGAACCATTTGTGGACGGTGCGGTGCTGCCACAGCCAAAATGATGGAACCGAAGCTCCCTGATTGATTGATTGAAGGAATAGAAAAATGCAACATCTCTCCTCTTTCTCCCATGCTTGGACGCATGTACAATATAGAGCACAGAGTCTACTTCTCTGTCCCTTCTATCAAAAATCACAAAGCAGTGAGGCATCAGATCACAAAGCACGTACGAAGCAACCATCATTTCACTCTTCGCTGACTCCGCTTCTCCATCGTCTTCTTCGAGAAACCACCTCACTGCACTAAGCTGGACGGACGACGTTATTGTGTACTAGTAGTACTAGTACATTTACGCATCCATTGGTTCAACGGACTTCCTGGATGCAAATAAGGCGGTTGTCTCGGCTTGCAGGCGGCACTTGCGAACGACTTACCGTGGTCTGCCTCAATGGTGTTCTTCATCAAACGCACTTCACCAAACCACAACGTTCGAGATATCGTCGAGGTCACCGCAATGGGGAAGGAAGTCAAATATTTACTACCTCCATTTTTTTGTACACCAGGCCAGTATATCAAAATTACAATTTGCAAAAGGCCACTAACACTAATCAAGGCAAAATTGATGAGGTTTGCCTCGTACTAGCAACCAAGGACATTAATATACCCTTGCATGCATGCGAAAGTGAGAAGGTTTGTTTGCATGGCGCTGCATTAATCAAGAGATGCGGAGTGAGATGGTTAGCTCTCTGGGCTTTGGAGATAAAAATACGCATTAATTGACACGTCAAACAATGATTTATATCGAACCGCACCATCACACGGTCGCTCCTGCACGCCGTGGTCGCACCACACCCTCACACAGTCGCTCCTGCATGCCGCAAACCCAACCAAGGGAACGCACCCTCACTGACATGTGCTACCGCTGACAGATAATTTTCGTTCATACATTATGTTTATCCAACCGCATGTTGGGGTGGATCCGTACGGCCCGTGCGGTGGTCTATTGGGAAGAAGAAGAGGTGAGGAAGAAGGGTTAGGAGATATAGGATATTCATCCAACCGCTTGAAATGGTAGACTGACCCAAATGATGAAAGTCAGGAGACTTGCATAACAATATATGTTTTCACACAACAAAAGATCCCTAAAAACAACAACATAAAGAAAAACTATCATTGCTCGCCGAATGAGACGGCCTCGTCGTCTTTGGCTGCCGGTGCGAACTAGCCGTAGCTGCAGACATGTGTCTCCGCACCGTGGTTGTCCTGGGCCTCCGGCTACTCGTTCACATGGAGCGTGCGGGTGCTCTGCACGGACGAGAGCACCACCCAGTCCAATTCAAGGACGTCCGGTTCCGCCTGCAGGAGGGCCTCGATGGCAGCGGCATCCGTGCGCTCCACGTCGAGTTGAGCCTCTGCGGCCCGGTTCAAGTCCAGGACGTCCGGTTCCACCTGCAGGAGGGCCTCGATGGCATCGGCATCCGCGCGCTCCATGTCGAGTGGAGCCTCCGCCGCCCGGTTCACATCCACGACCTCCAGTTCCGCCTGCAGGAGAGCCTCGATGGCAGCGGCATGCACATGCTCCGCGTCGAGTTGAGCCTCTGCCTCCCGGTCCTCCTTTAGTATCGCTAGGTTGAACCGCTGGTCCGCCTGCACCATGGAGGACCCGGACGCCAGCACGAAGTCGACGTCCATCGTCTCATAACCATCGGGGGCCTTCTGCGCCGTGACCTCCGCCATGAACATTGGATCGGCTTCCTCCTCCTTGTAGCTTGGCTCTAGAGAACTCGGGGATTGGCCTGCCGCAAAGCGAGCTTGGGAACGGAGCTCTGTGGCACCGACCGCCACCACGATTTCTGCGCGGTGCTCCGACATCAGCATCTTGTAGTACGTGATCTTGCGGTGCACCATGGCTTTCCGGTGAACTAGGGGACGCTTGATGCGGGCTAGGGGATCAAAAGGTGGGGGGGTGGGCTGGAGAGGAGGTGTGGTTTTGGGGCAGTGGCTGGCGTACGCCAAGCAGCGAAGGTTCTGGTGTGAATAGTGGTTCCGGTGACGACCGGTCAATCAGTTTTTATTGTACATCGCTCTTGTCGCGTTCTCGTTGCACCCCCGGCACGCTGGACCCTCCACATCGTTCACGGAATGGAACGCACTTCATCTTCCATTTCCACTCGCTTGTGGGACCGCAGTTGAGAGCAAACCGACGTCCCTCCCCCTCCCCACCTGCGTCATTTATACTACCACTCCCTCTGTATTATGCGGACTAAATAAAAACAGAGGGAGTATACTACGGATGAGGATCCCCTGACGTGGCCGAACCCATTGAGTAACTAACATGCGGGGCCTAGCAAGCATGGGTCCGCCAGTAAGTGACCAAAAGGGAGGGTAAGGCAGGGATCCTACGTTAGAGGATCCACTTCCACTACTACTCCCTCCTTCCATCTACATAACCTAATGCGTTTTTCGAGGCTAACTTTGACTAAATGTTAGAGTAATAATATATGACATGCAACTTACACAAAGCATACAGCCAAATTCATATGTGAAAGGAGCTTCCAATGATATAATTTTCACATTATACATCTCATGTACTATTAATCTTGTCAATAGTCAAAGGCGGTTTTGAAAAACGCATTAGAGCATGGCTAATAATATAGCCAGCTAATGGCTATAATGAACTGCCATGTCATCTATATGCACTCAAACAATAGTGTGGGCTATAACGTTGGCTATTTCCCGCAAAAAAATAATATAAAAGGTTGGCTATTGTATTAGTACTTTTTCCCATCTCCTCTCTACTATATCTTTCTTCATATTTATTGTATTTACCTAGGAATGCGTATATAGCTAGGCTCTTGCATGAGAGCTCACTCCCCTTAACTTTTTCACATCTCTCTCCTTCACATCGGCAAAAGTGCCATGTAAGTTGGCTCTTCATGGCTATTAGGCTGGCTCTAAGCATTTAATATTTGCATGAGCAAGGTATATGATTGGAAGAGAGTTGAATGCATACTTTTTTTCTTGATCTATGTGTTATGGCCGGGCTGTAGAATATAAGAGCCCACTTCACTCTCTCTCCTCTCTTCTCACTCCTCCAAGTAGGATTATAATGACATGACAAGTCTTATAGCCTGCTGACTAGGCCTTATTAGACTTCCTCTTAGGCCCTATATAAATGGAAGAGGGAGTACTATGAGCACTGCATACTCTACTACAGATGTTGTTAGTACTCCACTGGTACTATTGGACAGAGAGCTTAAAAATTTACTATTGGACTGGCTATACGTGGCGAAATCCTAGTAGGAAGAGCATGCGCGAGAACAAGCACATTCACGTGGTTGAAAACAAATTGGAAACCATCTCTATTTGAATACAAATCTAGGAGTGCATATGAATCTAACAATATTGATTGGGCGTTGTTGAATGTTGATACTTTTTTCTGTAAGTTTGATCGAAGTACAGATACTTTGACTACATATAAAACTTATATGTAAACTAGAAAGGACCGGAGGGAGTATATTGTACGTTCAAAAGTGAAACGAACATTGAATACCTTTTATATATGATTTGCGGATGCTATGATCACCGGTTCAAATTTTGAATCCGCCTTAGGTACCCACTCATTTTCTCTTGATTTCATCTCGGGGTCCGGAGATCGATTGAAAGAGGACTAGGGTGGGTACAATATGTTCGTTTCGCTTATGAACGTACAATATAATCCCTCTGATCCCCATAGACCCCCCCAGGTCATTTCTATCATTCTATCATAGAAACAGACCAAACCTTTATCTCCTTGCACGACACACAATTGATCTCTCAAACATCAATCGATCTCGTCAAGATGTGTCGGGGCATGAACCGAATGGGATGTCAAAACTAAGATGGGAAGCATAGAAACAGACCAAACCTTTATCTCCTTGCACGACACACAATTGATCTCTCAAACATCAATCGATCTCGTCAAGATGTGTCGGGGCATGAACCGAATGGGATGTCAAAACTAAGATGGGAAGCAACACGTAGTGGAGGAAAAGTGAAACTTTAAACGTATCGTTTGTTTGTATGCATGTCGTACAAATTACAACATTGGAAATACAAGCGAATGATACTCGGCGGAATGTTCAAATGACGCATGCGGGAGGATGGACTCGACTAGAGGGCGGCATGATCGCTGGAGAAGAGGGTTGGAGCGGAATGAGAAATAAGCAACGCCGCATGATTATACTTGAACGGCTCAAATAAACAATAAGTTGTCTCGTTTTCCCTTCCGTCTTGGTCACGAAGTAAGATACTCCCTCCATTTTTATTTACTCTGCATATTAGGTTTGACTGAAGTCAAACTTCATAAAATTTCACCAAGTTTATAGAAAACTAGCAAGATGCCCGTGCCTTGCACGGAACATCAAGATCTTGTGGGAGAAAAGGATGAACGGGGGAAGGCCTTATCTGCAAATGTGGAGAGGAGTGCGGGTAAATTGTCATAGTTTCCATCCTATCCACTAGATATAGATCGGACGGCCTATATTGCAGGATGGCAGGCACACCATCATCACCTACTCTGCTTTTTATGTACACTAGCAAGATGCTCGTGCGTTGCATGGAACATCAAGATGCATTTGTATGAGTAGTTTATCTTGTGGAAGAAAATGATGAATGAGGGAAGGCCTTATTTGCAAATGTGGAGAGGGGTGTGGGTATCTTTTTGCAAAATTGCCATAGTTTTCGTCCTATCCGTCAGATATAAATCGGATGGACTCTTATAAAAAACAGAGTTGGTGATGATGATGTGCCTGCCATCCTGCAATATAGGTCGCCCGATTTATATCTGACGGATAGGAAGGAAACTATGGCAATTTTGCAAAAAGGTACCCACACACCTCCCCACAATTGCAAATAAGGCCTTCCCTCATTCATCCTTTTCTCTCACAAGATAAACTAGTCATACAAATGCATATTGATGTTACGTGCAACGCACGGGCATCTTGCTAGTAAGAGTAGAAATAGGAACATTTACAATAGCAAATATATATGATGTGAAAGTATATTCAATAATGAATCTAATGGGTATTGATTTGTTATTGTATATGTTATTATTTCTGTCTATGAACTTTGTCAAAGTTTACAAAGTTTGACTTTGAGCAAAGCTAAAATGTGGAGTAAATAAAAACAAAGGGAATACACAGGGACAAGTATAGTTACTAATGGCGGAACATGGTAAGTTGGACCCCTAAATGCGGGCACGGACCGGGAACACCTCAATTATTCTTTCAAATAGTCAGACACCTATATTTAGCACACCATCTGACTACTTAATCAAGTGTTACGCTTCACTACTTGAAAAGGAAAAGGGTGGCACCGTACCTAAAACCAACACACTTGGGGCTAGGGTAACAACTTGGTATTATACCACATTTGAACCAGGGCACAAAAACCACATGTTCTACGCCTAATGCCCAACGAGGAGCACTAGCGCTCGAATATGGCCGGGGAAATAGGGAAACCGACATGTGGGGCACACCTGTCGGGACGACATGGTGCAGACTAGTCCAATGGAGGAGCTGGCCCACGACCTCCTCGCCAACGGCAACCGTTCATGTGGGTCGCGGGGGCCAGCAACGTGGCACAGCTCCAGCACCGCCTCTAGACAGGGCGACCGCGGTGAGCGTCACGCTCATTGTCGCTGGACACGGTCAGTTTCAGTGTGCCGAGGGTGGTGTTAGCGTTGTGGCACGACCAACAGATCAACACCCGGCTCATCGGGGATGCACCGGGTGCCGAAGTGCGCACGTGCCGCGACGCATCCGCAGAGTGGTGTAGCACGGCCAACTGCATCCCCAGGACCTGAGACCATGTCGGGTCGTCTTTCTTTTTCAATGACATGTGGGGTCGCATGTGAGCAAAGGGCATCTCCAACGTTGCCACGACCGCAGCTGACTACCCTGGCACACCAAAAACCCTCGTCCCTCGTGCCATCACGCAAGGCGTTCCCAGCCGGCGCCAGCTGCCCGCATTCATGCCGTCCATCCGTATGTCATCGTTAAGAGGCTCGGTGCCCGGGGAACAAACTTTGGTGACTTAATGACGCGCCCAGACGCTTTGGCCTCACCGGAATGCGCTACTTAAAGGGGAAATGCCCAGCTAACCTCCACACCATAGCGCATCATCCTGCTACCTGGCACCACATCTGCCATGACCGCGTGCGCGAACACTCTACGGGAGAGCTTTGTCTTCGGGGATGAAGCTCGAGGTCGCCGCCCTCGCTCAAGTCGCCGCTCGCGACGCAATAGCGTCGTAGCCGGACGCGGACGCGACTGCACAAGCGGTGGCCGCGATGGCGGCCAATGATGGGAGCACCGTTAGCCACGCGTCCTACTTGCCGCCGTCCAATGTCCGTCACCGCCGAGGTCGGGGACTCCTCCGAGGATGAGTAGGGCATGGGAGGCGGCAGGCCATGGTGTGCCAACTGGCCGGTCCATCTCCCTTGTTCTACTCTTCCTCGCCGGAGATCGCAGATGGAGAACGTCGATCGCCACCATAGAATAGGTTTAGGGTCGGGTTTCTTTTATTTTTCTTTCCTATAAAAGTTCAAAATGTAATGAAAATCTGCCGTGTTTGCATTAATCTAGGCTAGTGTATATGAATTTTCACAATAATATAGTATATTGTAGGAGTACTAGCAAGATGCATGTGCATTGCACGGAACATCAAGATCGTGTGGGAGAAAAGGATGAACGAGGGAAGGCCTTATCTGCAAATGTGGAGAGGAGTGCGGGTAAATTGTCATATTCCTTCCTATATGTTAGATATAGATTGGACGGCCTATATTGCTGGATGGCAGGCACACCATCATCACCAACTATGCTTTTTATTGAACCGAGACAAAGCTAACATGGGAAGTAAATAAACACATAGGGTCTACATACACAATTTATCTTAGGGGGTGTTTGTTTCCAGGGACTTTTTGGTGTAGGGACTAGAAAAAGTCCCTCTTAGAGACTTTTTAACCAAACAAGAGGGACTACTAGGGAGTAAAAGTTGCTTTTTGGGACTACATGAAGAAGACTCTCAAGGAGAGTCTTTTTTGGGACTTTTTGGGACTTTTCGAACAATACCCCTCCGTGCACCCATTGCCCCGCCGCCTCATGGTGTTGACTAGGGGTAACATGGTCTTTTACATATTATTTAATAACCTCTAGGGACGGACTAGGGACTTTTTAGTCCCTGGAAACAAACATGGATGCACTTTTTAGAGACTAGGAACTTTTTAGTTGGGACTAAAAAAAGTCCTAGGACTTATGAACCAAACAGGGCCTTAGGCACTCCAATAGTACGTCCACTACACATTCACGCATTTCACATCTTTCTACATCTATGGGAACCTACGAAAGGGTTAACTAAATTGTCTCTCTCTCTCCTCCATGATTTTCATGGTGGTGGGCCCCTCCCTCCCCCAAATCTACAATCAATAGCTCACACGTTTCAAATTACGTTAATTACATAACTAGGATTACGTAGGTGTAGCATTACTCAGCCAAAAAAACCAACTAAGCCAACCTCCCAACATATCGCGCGGGAAAAGACCCGACCGCGCCATTTTAGTCGGGATTACCGGATTACTAGTAGTAGTATCGATGGATCGTGCGAAGCACCAAGTTTTTTTTGAGGGGGTGAAGCACCTTGTTTAAAAGGAAAAAGGGGGTACACTCACAGAACCTCTCTCGCGGTCGCATTGCACCCCACACATGTTCGGTCCTGCACATGGCTCACGCAAACGGAATGCACTTCGGCTTGCCTCTTCACT